>NW_026883139.1:0-45061 GCF_032173495.1 Musca vetustissima
AGATTATGAGTTACTGACAGTGACTTTTGGCGTTAATTGTGCCCCATATTTAGCCATTCGTACATTATTGCATTTGGCCGATGATGTCGAAACTGAATCCCCCCTTGCTTCGCACATCTTACGAAAGTGCATGTACCTTGACGACGTATTAGCGGGATATCACGATTTGGAGACTGCGCATAATTCTAGAGACCAACTTATTAATGCTTTAGGTTCCGCTAAATTTGAACTTCGAAAATGGACCTCTAATGTCCGCTCTATCCTAGGGCCGCTTCCAGTAGAACATTTAATAGACTCTAAGATTCTAGATTTCGTCGAAACTAGTAGTTCTAAACCTCTGGGTATTAGATGGAATGCTCAGTTGGATATGTTCTATTTTAATGTTAAACCTTTGGTCCACAAAAATGGTTATACAAAACGGGAAGTTTTATCAACTATCGCAAAATTGTTTGACCCCATAGGCTGGTTAAGCCCAGTAATTGTAGTGGCAAAAATTATCATGCAACGCATATGGTTAGATAAGATTGATTGGGATGATTCTCTTCCGTATTCGACGGAAAGAGAATGGCACAACTTCGTTGATACTTATCAGGGAGTCAATTTAATTCAAATACCTCGTTGGGTAAATTATACTCCTGATGTGGAAGCCGAACTTCATATCTTTTCTGATGCCTCTGAAAAGGCATATGCGGGGGTAGTATACATCCGTATCATTACTTCAAATGGTGAAATTTTTACAAATATCTTATCTAGCAAAACAAAGGTAGCACCCATAAAATCAATTTCGCTCCCTCGACTAGAGTTGTGCGGTGCAGTTTTAGCCTCTGAATTATACAAAGCCATTGCAGCTGAAATTAATATTGTTTTTAAAAAGGTTTATTGTTGGACTGATTCTACGATCGTCCTTTCTTGGCTAAAGAAAACCCCTTCTACTTGGTCCACTTTTGTTGCAAATACGGTTTGTAGGATTCACAAAAATGTTGGTCAGAGTAATTGGTATCATGTTCGATCGGAAGACAATCCTGCTGACTTAGGCAGTCGAGGGCTTTCGCCTTCAGATCTTTCTTCTTCACAAATTTGGTGGCATGGGCCACAGTGGCTTCGTAGGGATAGTTCCACATGGGTTATTCAAGACTCGTCTGAACTCGATACAGACATTGAAAAACGCGCTGTAAAGTGTTATGTATCATTCTTTTCGCACTATGAGGATGTTTTAGAAGACTTTTCTAATTTAGATAAAGCGTTACGCGTTATAGCGATGGTCTATCGCTTCTTTTATAAAACTCATCCATCCCATAAAGGTCGACATACATTCCAAGAAAAATATCCAACGACCTCTGAAATAAATATGGTTAGATAACGCCTTTGAATCCTTTTATAGACAATAAAGGAGTTATGCGACTCAATGGCCGATTATCTCAATCGCAAACTCTGTCTTATTCCGAAAGACATCCTATTTTGTTACCTTACCATTGCAAATTTTCTACTCTTTTGGTACAACAGTTGCACAGTATTACCATTCACGGTGGAATTCAGTTAGTTTTGCGCATGTTACGCATGCAATATTGGCTACCTCGAGCAACTTCCTTAATTCGTAAAGTTGTAAGACAATGTAAACCTTGCATTTTAGAGAAAAAAAAGAACTTGTTCCCAAATTATGGCATCTCTGCCTCCGGAGAGAACAGCCATTACCAGACCATTCGCCACTACAGGCATAGATTTCGCTGGTCCCTTTGATATTAAGTCATTTACAGGTCGATGTTGTAAAATTACAAAGGGTTATGTGTGTGTATTTGTTTGCTTTTCTACAAAAGCAGTGCATTTGGAAGCCACCTCAGATTTATCAACGGCAACGTTTTTGGCCGCCCTTAATAGATTTATTTCTCGTCGTGGTTGCCCTAAGACTATATTTTCGGATAATGGTACCAATTTTGTTGGCGCATCCAGAGAGTTAGGGCGTGAGTTAAACATGGTACTTCGTGAAAGTCAAGATAAGGTTTGTTTCCAATATAGTTACCAAGGACTTTCATGGAAATTTATTCCAGCTGGAGCTCCACATATGGGTGGTCTCTGGGAAGCTGCGGTTAAAAGCTTCAAGCTCCACTTTAGAAAACACGCAACTTGCATAAGATATACATTTGAAGAGTTATCTACGATACTTTCTCGAATTGAAGCGTGCTTAAATTCTAGGCCTCTTTGTCCAATTAATGACGGTCCCGAAAATATTGTAGCGTTGACACCAGGTCATTTTTTAATTGGGTCTCCTATCCTTGCTCCTCCAGAGCCAATAATTGATGAATCTCCCTTGCATATCGTGAATCGGTATCGTAAAGTAAAAGCTCTTACTCAACAATTCTGCTTACGGTGGAAAGATGAGTACCTAAAAAGTCTCCATTTTGACCAATTAAAATAGCACTTACTCTCTTAAATTCGTAGCCTCTCTATTTTTTTCACAGAATGGAAAATCTAAGTAAGATGGCTGCATCCCTTCCTGATGTTGAGGATGATGTCCCCATGTCAGATGAGGAAAGAGGAGTAATTGACCAGCCAGAGGAATTCATGAAGGATGCGATTCCCAGTATGAACGATGATTCATCCACTTCCCATACCACCATTGAAGTGGTCAACGCTGCCGCTCCAGTACAGGAGACTAAGACAGCACCATCAAATAAATTTAATGATGATAGAAACGGGAGCACGGATTCTGACGCTCCTCCAATGGAGATTGCACCGTCGGGGTCCGTCGCAAGACCTATAAGCGGCAGTCAATTGGTTTCACGGGCTCACAAGCGACAAAAGGAAGCACGGGCTCTAGAGGTGAAAACAAATCCTGCATTTTGTGTCAACGGTGGCATCCACTACACAAATGCAAGCGCTTCATCGCCATGTCCCTGGGAAAGAAGATGCGAATGTTGGAAAAGCGCAATAGCTGCACGAATTGCCTTTCCGCAACTCACACGCTGCGAGAGTGCAAAATTACGTCGACATGTCAAGAGTGTAAGCAGCGACACCACACCCTTCTGCACCCCTACCCATCACGTGCTGAATCCCAGCAGCAACTCCAAGTCCGTCCGTTTAGGTCAAATAGTCGGTCCGCTGTTTCACGTCCGTTCGGTCCGCCTGTACCAATTTACAATCCCACACATATGCTCGCCATTCAGCCCATTGTGACACTAGGGCCCACTCTAGTTGCACAACTGGTCCTGGGTGAGCGACGCATTCCATTCGAGCCCTATTGGATAATTGTGCTGGCAATAGTCGCATATGCCAATCATTCGTCCGATCCCTGCGTCTGGCTCCCATAAATCTGGGACCAGATCAATATTGTCAAATAAGTTTGGAGTCAATCTACGACCGGACACAACGTCTTCTCCTGTCGGCTCGTGTAATGGACTTACGACATATTGTCTCTCCATCCGAGTCGGCAGCTGAAACCATAAAGGATCACTATGGTGGGATGATGGGATGATAATTACAAAGGAATCAATAAAACCAAAAGTCAATATTGACAAAATTCTATAACCAAATTTGTTTTTTATTTCTTCTCTTTTTTATTTACGTTGCTACGCAAACACTACTTGTGCTGCTATACGGATCTGAAGCATGCTTACTTACGCAAGCAGATGAGGTTGTCTTGGAGTGTTTGAGAGAAAAATTCTCCGAAAGATCTATGGGCCGATCTGCGTTGACGGTGAATATCGCCGTTGAATGAAGCATGAGATGTACCAGCTATTCTCGGACATCGACATTTTTAGACATATTGAGCTGCAGCGACTACGTTGGCTAGGTCATATTGTGGTGCCCCTGCCCAGAAGGCATATTACAGCGAACGAGCTGATGGTTCACGCAGAAGGGGAAGGCCAAGAATAAGTTCCAAAGATCAAGTCATAGACAACATCACCGAAAATGATATTTCAAATTGGAAAAACTGCGAAAAAGACCTGGAAATCTTTTCTAAGCTCGGCTTATGGAACGAAAGTTCCGTCAAAAGCCAGCTAAGTAAGTAAGTACTAGTAACTGGAAAAGCTTCCATGTGTAGCAAAGTGTCATGTCTTCTATTACACAACTATGTGTGAGAGAAAGAGAACGATTTGTAAATTCAGGACATAATCTTAAATGGTGAGATTGCAAACGGCAAAGAAGGATATGAACGATATGAAGTTATAGAATAGATGGAACGAGAACTGGCAGCATTCGTAAAATGTGACCCCACATTTTGACTATATTTCTTGGAATCATCTACACCTTTGATGTCTCTCAGGCAAGTTAAAGTCTGAACTCTTTCCGTAAGAAAGTTGTCCAAATCATTACAAGATGACAGCGCTGATTTAGTTTTGACGCTTTGTTTCCACAGAAATGCCAATATGGGATCCCAAACACCAGTGGGAACGTCATAAACAGTCATAGCAGAAACACAAATATAAGTTTCACGTTCCAATTTGTTTAAACCTGAACTTGACTCATTTTCAAGAACTGGAAGATCGAAAAGAACTTTTAGTTGATTGTTTCTTGAAACTTTTATGCATCAACGGATATTTAGAGACTATATCTCGAGCTTCGCCACTAGTTTTCTTATGAAGGTAGCAAAAATTTGGCTAAATCGACAACGAATAGCCGTTAAGAATAAATGGGGTTTCTGATTAATATTTCATTATTAAATATTAACAAATTTGTTCTAGAAACATTTAGCACATTTTTCTGGCACTTTTTTAAAATTTTTAGCACTTTGTAGCATTTTTTCAACAAAATGTAGCATATTTTCTCAACAAAGTTTTGGCAACACTGCTTCCATATAACAGTACCAAAAAATTATAATTATAGGTCCATTTTTTCGGGTAGCCCCCATATAAGGGTACACCCATTTTTGGTGTTCTTGAGCGCGCTTTTCAACCGAATTCGCTCCAATTTGGTATTTTGTAGTCGTATATGGTAACAAATCTCCCTACCAAAAAGTTTTTATATTCGCCCCCTTTTTGGGGTCGTCCCCATATAACACCCTTATATATTGTTACGTTCTTGGATTTTACTTAATCCCGTGTAGACGTTGTTTTATTTCCCAATACAGTTCGTACTAAATAAAACGCGGGTTCTTTCTGATTACGATTATTACAATGATTTTATTGACACAACTTTACTTTGCACGTTACTTTACAACTTTATGTTACTTGACTGTTTCAATTCGCGATCTGATTCACAACTGACTAACTGCCTTTCCATTTCCCCTATTTATATGAGCCTTGCCTGTCGCTACAGAAGTTTCTAGACGATCTGGTAACACCTAGATTACGAACAATCTACCAATGCAACACACACATACAAACTTACATTGAGTGAACAATAACAACAACACATATACAGGCGAGGGAGTAACAAAGAAAGAGGAATTAAGCGATCATCAATGATGAAGTTTTACAAGAATTGTACGTCAATAACAAAATAGACAATGAAAGAGGAAATGGAAGGATGTAGAAAAATCTATACAGTAGTTGCTGTTGTGAAGTTATTCGCTTAAGCCTGTTCGTCCCGAATAGGCACAGTTCCCGTTCCGTAGGGGGTCAGCCGCTCCAAATGTACAACTTTCATTTTCGACCTGGGACTGTCGCTCCTCTGGATGCGATAAACGACGTCATTTATTTTCGTGACAATCTTGTAGGGTCCTTCCCAGTGCGTTTGCAATTTGGGGATTAGTCCTTTTTTTCGTTGTGGATTGAACAATAGTACCAGTTGCCCTTCTTGAAACCCATTGGTATTTGCCGCTTGATCGTACCTTGTCTTCATGCGGTTGCTAACCATTTATATTCGATGGCGAACTGCATCGTGGACTTTACTAAAAGAGTTTTGACTGTCTTCATCTTGGTTCACATCGTCGTTTGGGGTAGCACCGAAATTCAAATCGCCAGGTAGCTTTAATTCATTTCCGAACAGAACTTTGGCTGGGGTCCGGGATGTGGAATCATGAATGGCCGATCTATAAGCCAGTAAAAACTTTGGAATATGCTCATCCCAGTCTCGTTGGCCACTGTCCACCACATTCAGTAGATGTTCTTCCAGGGTGCGATTGAGTCTTACCACCATGCCATCTGATTGTGGATGTAGGGGCGTCGTTCTGATTTTCTTGATTCCGTAGGAGTCGCACATTTCCTTGAAGATCGCTGATTCAAAATTCCTACCTTGATCGGAATGAACCTCAGATGGAACACCATAGCGACAAATGCAATTTTTGCTGAACACATCTACAATTGTCCTGGCTTCTTGATTTGGGATAGCATAAACCTCTGGCCATTTGCTGAAGTAATCCATGACCACTAAGACATACCGGTTCCCAGAGTCGCTTATTGGGAACGGTCCAGCTACATCCATTGCGATTCTTTCAAAAGGGGCTCCTGAATTATGTAGCCTCGACTCTTCCGTGTTGGACCTTTAGCTCTTACGCACCTTTCACAATTGGCGATCCAGTCGGCAATGGATTTTTGGCAGCCGACCCAGTAGAATCTCTGCTTTACCTTTTCAGCGGTTTTTGCTATGCCAAGATGTCCTCCGCTTGGCCCATCGTGAAACTCCGACAAGACATCTCTTAGTTTGGAGTCTGGGACGACGATCTAGTTCCGGTGAGATTTACCGTCCTCACTTTCCCATTTGCGATATAAGCAACCATCTATTATAAGTAGACTGTCCCACTGGGCCCAATAGGATTTTAAAAGAGGGCTTTCGGAGGTAATTTCTTTGCGACTAGGTCGCTTGCCCGTTTCCATGGCCGAAATTATTTTGCCCAGAATGGGATCCCCTCGTTGTTCCGTCGACCAATCTTCACCCGACTCAAACTGCAATAGTCGGACATCAACGATATTCTCTTTACACTCAGCCTTTGAGCAATGCCTGCATTCTACCTTGCATGGGCGGCGAGACAGGGCATCAGCATTACCGTGTTTCCGCCTTTTCTGTGCTCGATTCTGAAGTCATAACTCTGGAGCCTCTCAATCCAACGGACTAGTTGACCTTCCGGATTCTTAAACTGCAGCAACCATTGGAGAGCAGTGTGGTCGGTCCTCAGCAGAAAATGCTGGCCATATAGGTATTTGTGGTAGTGTTTAACGCCCTCAAGGACAGCAAGCAGCTCTCTCATCGTCACACAGTAATTTCTCTCAGGCTTCGACAATGCCCGGCTGTAGTACCCGATGACTTTTTCCTGTCCGTCGATTTCCTGGGAAAGGACGCCACCGATGCCGCACGCACTTGCGTCTGTGTCCAGAGCAAACTTGCCACCAGGTATAGGGTATGCCAATATGGGGGCTCTACATAGCATGTCTTTGAGCTTTCTGAATGCCTCTTCTTGGTCGTTGCCCCACTGAAACCTCTGGCCTTTTTGCGTCAAGCGGTGTAGACAGGCGGCGATGTTGGCAAAATTTGGGACAAATCGACGGTAGTAGGTGCAGAGACCCAGAAAGCTTCGCAGCTCATGGAGATTTCGGGGCTGCGGCCAATCTCTGACGGCTTGAATTTTCTCCTTATCCGTCGATATGCCCTCCGGCGTCACGTGGTGCCCCAGGAACTTCACCTCTCGTTGGAAGAGACTGCACTTCTTCGGGTTTAACTTGAGGCCTGAAGACGAAAGCTGCTGTAGAACATCCCTTAAGTTCTTGATGTGTTCGTCGAAGTTGCGTCCCATGAATATGATGTCATCCAGGTATATGAGGCATGACTTCCACTGCAGCCCTTTTAACACACGCTCCATCAGTCTTTCAAATGTAGCCGGGGCGTTGCAGAGTCCGAATGGCATGACATTGAACTGCCAGAGACCCCCATTAACGCCAAACGCTGTTTCCTCCTTATCTTTCTCGGCGATCTCTACTTGCCAGTACCCACTATGCAGGTCGAGGGTGGAGAACCATGACGTCCCGGCTAATGTGTCCAATGTGTCGTCGATTCTTGGGAGCGTATAGCTGTCTTTCTTGGTGACATCATTCAACTTTCGGTAGTCCACACAAAATCGGGTGCTTCCGTCTTTCTTCTTGACCAAGACCACTGGGGAGCACCATGGACTTGACGATGGTTCTATTACACCACTCTTTTCCATTTCACTTATCAGCTTCTGGACCTCGTCTCTTTTAGCCAGGGGAACACTTCTTGGAGCCTGTTTAATGCGTCTCGCGTCTGCTGTATGGATTTCATGCTTCACCACTGATGTACTCAGTTGTTGTTAGGTTGTGACTTTTCTGTTGTACTATCGCTATGGAGATTGTGGGGCCATCGTCGATGGGAGCCAGTTCATGCCCCGCTGGACTGGCTCGATTTAGTTTAACGGTAACTCATTGGTGGACTGTTGAGCCATTCTTCTACCATCTTTCGTTGAAGGTGGTGACAATGACCTGGATCGTTTGCTCTTAGCTCTGCATTCGCGCGCAATATGACCTGCTTTATCGCAGTTGTAGCATCTAATCCTGGACTTAGTCATCCCTACTAACTTTGTTTCTTCTATTACCTGCCTCATGGCGTCCTTGATCGAGTTAACGAGATATTTGGGTTCGCAACATTCGGTCTCCAGTTGGCGAATCTTGTGTGTCTGGGGCTTAACAATTATTCTTGCCGTCTCTTGGGCAAGGGCAAACGACACGGTTTCGGCAAATGACGCTTTTGGTGACGCATATGTTGCACATTTAATCTCAGGGTCACGTATGCCATTCACAAAGGTTTCGATTTTGATACGGTCCAGCAATGGGCGATTCTCTCCTGGATACGTCATCAGCACCAAACGTTCCACCTCAACTGCAAAGTCTTGTAACGTCTCGTTTGCCCTCTGTACTCTTCCCCTTAAGTCCACAAGGTAGATGTTTTGTTTATGTTCGCCACCGCACTTACGTTCCAGTGCAGCAATAACATATTCATAGTTGTTTCTAGAAGCGACAGAATACTCTGTATAACATCAGCAGAACTGCCCTTCAATGCCAGAAGAAGTGCAACCGCTTTGTCGCTGTCGTTCCACGAATTTCTAGAAGCCACTGTCTCGAACTGTAACTTGAAAACATTGAATGACGTAGAGCCGTCGAATACAGGAGGTTTGATTTTTAGTGTGTTATCGCCCGGACCACCTTTAATTTCCAGTTCCGATATTTTCTTCTCCAGATTCGTAAACCTGTGGTAGTGGACCAGAAATTTCTCGTCAACCGACTGCACTTTCTTATCCAACTCTTTAATTTGGACCTCCACGGTTTCCGCTCTCCTTCCAATAACATCTGTAATGTACTCGAGTTTCTCGTTCGTTTTTCTCGAATTCTCTTTGAACATTCGTCTCGAGTTTTCTTCTAACTTTCTGGAATTCTCTTCGCTCCTTCTGAAATTTTCCTCAAACATTTTGGCCAGCATTTCTCTGAAATCGTCACCCCTGGCAGCTACTGACGAGACTTCCCCACCGTTGGATTCGCCCATTTCCGATAAATCCACTTCATCCTTACTGTCAAACTTATATGTATCGATGTTCATACCACGGCGCTCGAACTCATCCAACAGACGTTTTTGTAGTTCAGCCTTGTTGCCATTAGAGGACAATTCCAATTTATTGAGCTCCTTCTTCAAGTCTTCCACTCGTAGATCCTTAAACTTCATCGTAGTATTATCGTAATCTCACTTCCGACACCAATTGTTACGTTCTTGGATTTTACTTAATCCCGTGTAGACGTTTTTTTATTTCCCAGTACAGTTCGTACTAAATAAAACGCGGGTTCTTTCTGATTACGATTATTACAATGATTTTATTCACACAACTTTACTTTGCACGTTACTTTACAGCTTTACGTTACTTGACTGTTTCAATTCGCGATCTGATTCACAACTGACTAACTGCCTTTCCATTTCCCCTATTTATATGAGCCTTGCCTGTCGCTACAGAAGTTTCTAGACGATCTGGTAACACCTAGATTACGAACAATCTACCAATGCAACACACACATACAAACTTACATTGAGTGAACAATAACAACAACACATATACAGGCGAGGGAGTAACAAAGAAAGAGGAATTAAGCGATCATCAATGATGACGTTTAACAAGAATTGTACGTCAATAACAAAATAGACAATGAAAGAGGAAATGGAAGGATGTAGAAAAATCTATACAGTAGTTGTTGTTGTGAAGTTATTCGAATAAACTGCGTAGTAGGAATTTACGTTACAATTCAAACTCTTATATTAACGGAATTCATCTAAATTAACCTAAATCTAATGTTATATTTGTAACAATATATTAAAATAGTTATATGATATAGATATACATTTAGAAATGTCAGTATATGTACACTTTTTGGTATTTTCCCTATATTTTTATTGCAAGTACCTGTCACTATACCTATGATGGAGGGTATCCAAAGTTCGGCTCGGTCGAACTTAACACTTTTTCACTTGTGTTTATTTTTTTTCTTTCTTATTTATTTTTTGGAAATCACAATAACAAACACTATTATTATTTTTGAGAATAATAAGCACACGGTTCATAAAATCTTGGTTTAAATTTTTCCGACCCGCTACCACATTTTTGTATACGGCAATCTTGTTCTTTATTGTAATTGTAAACTTTTATTCTTTTGGTTGTAAGGGCGCAGGAAGAATTCTGTCAGTTTTCTTTCGTTAAACAAATTTTTTGCATTCCAATAATCGTTTCAAACATAAATAATGTACGGGTGAGGCACCTTTGAACATGCCCATTAAATTCGAGTAAACAGCGGAGTTTTTAACTTTTGGCTTCGATTTCTCAAAATTGTAAATGGGATAATAAGATTACGAAATTAACTGTATTTTTCACCATTTTACTTTTTAAGTCATTTTATGTTTTAATAAATTTCGATCTGAATTTTTTAATTTTCGAAAATGTTTGTATATATTTTTTAATAAATAAATTCATTTCTGATATGTTTGAATAAAATGCATTTATATTTCAACATAAACACTGTAAAAAACCAAGCCGTTCAAATATGTTCAAAGGTGCCCCACTCTCCCCTATATTAATTTTGTCATTCCGTTTGTAACTCATCGAAATATTCATTTCCGACCTTATAAAGTATAGATATTCTTGATCAGGGTAAAATTCCATGACGACCTGTCCTTCCGTCTGTTGTTATCACGCTATCTTCTGAAGGAATTGAAATATTTTGAGTGTTTTGATCGTACTTTTCCACCGAATTAGCTATAATTTATTATTTTGAGTTCATAGTAGGTACCAAAAATCTCCAAAAAAATTTTAAATATAGGTTATTTTTTCGGATAGCCCCCATATAAAGATACCCCCAATTTTCGGTATTTTGGTGTTCTTGAGCACGTTTTACAACCGAATTCGGTGCAATTTGGTACATTGGATTCTTATTGGATACTTTATAGCTCCACAAAAAATTATAAATATAGGTTCACTTTTTCTGATAGCCCTCATATAACGGTACCTCCCAATTTTCAGTATTTTGGGGTTTTTGATCGTATTTTTCCACTGTATTGGCTGTATTTTAGTATTTTAAGCTCTTAAGATATCCAGATCTCTCCACAAAAAATTATGAATATTGCTCAATTTTTTCCGGTAGCCCCCATATAAGGGTCCCTCAATTTTCGGTATTTGGGGGTACTTGAGCGCGTTTTTCAACCGAATTCGCTGCAATTTGGTATTTTGTAGTAGCATATGGTAACAAATCTCTCCACCAAAAATTATTAATATTCGCCCCTTTTTGGGGTAGTTTCCCATATAACCCCATTTTGATACCCTTCATCACACTGTGGTACAGGGTATTATGGCTTTGTGCATATGTTTGTAATAGGCAAAAGGAGTCGATTAGACATGTCCGTCGTCCATCTGTAGATGCTAAATTGTAAACAGAGTACAGGTCGCATTTATGCTCCAATTTGGATGAAATTTGGCACAGATCACTTCTTTGGCTCAAGGACGGACCCTATTGCCACAGGTGTAAATGGTGTATTATACCAATTTATTTATTTCGAAATTTTGCATAGCGTACTGGAGTGGTGTCCTGAAAATCGGTTCAGATTTAGATTAGCTCCCATATACAGTTTCGACCGATTTTATTTAATGTTGCACTAAAGACATTAAATATTTCCACCCAGTAGGAAACCAAAATAACTAATTATAGCGGATTAGTTAAAAAATGAAGAAAAATCTAAAAATCGAAATGTTCTGAAACAAATTTGGTCCAAAGAAACATGGGGTCTAAAACCAATATTTTAATGAGGCACACTTTCCCTGCCATAAGGCTAAGGGTATAATTATCCATTAAAATTGTTTGAAATTTGTATTATGGTTTGTAGTAATGTCGGTATTGGTCCACTTTTTGGTATTTTTCACTTGTTTTCGTTTTCATTTAATATGTAGAGGGAACACTTTGCTCACTAAAATGCAGTCTACATACCTGTTGTTTACAAATTATGTTGTTTTTGTTGTTATTTCGGCGTTTTGACATAGCCGAACCTTTTAAAGGAAGTAAGCAGAAATCCGTATTAGAGGTAGCGACACGTATCCGTGACACTTGTCGTGAACAATATTATTAAATTTTCTATTGCTGTGAGATCTAGATGTTTTTAGGCGTTATCCAAGCGAAACAAGAAGGCGAAATAGCAAACAACGCAAGCGGTGGTGTTCGGTCAAAGACCTTCATAATTTTTACAGTGGTAACAACGTTTGCCCACCACTGTTTGTTGTTTTTCAATTCTGAAACACTAGCGGTACATATGTAATCGTCATATACAATTTTAGTACTGCTTATCGCTTTGCTGCTTTCCAAAAATCCTGGAAAGCATAACGAAGGTTTAAAAGGAGATGGAAGCAGCAAAGCGAGTCAGTCTGAATAGTGACCTCGAATTAAAACCTCACCCCATGAATGTGATTTATTCTAAGCAAATTTGAGAAGAAAACAATAAAATGCATTAAAATTTCAAGATAAACACTGTAAAAAACCAAGCCGTTCAAAAATGTTCAAAGGTGCCCCACTCTCCCCTATATTAATTTTGTCATTCCGTTTGTAACTCATCGAAATATTCACTTCCAACCTTATAAAGTATAGATATTCTTGATCAGGGTAAAATTCCAAGACGACCTAGCCATGTCCGTCTGTCCTTCCGTCTGTTGTTATCACGCTATCTTCTGAAGGAATTGAAATATTTTGATCGTACTTTTCCACCGAATTAGCTATAATTTAATATTTTGAGTTCATAGTAGGTACCAAAAATCTCCAAAAAAATTTTAAATATAGTTTATTTTTTCGGATAGCCCCCATATAAAGATATCCCCAATTTTCGGTATTTTGGTGTTCTTGAGCACGTTTTACAACCGAATTCGGTGCAATTTGGTACATTGGGTTCTTATTGGATACTTTATAGCTCCACAAAAAATTATAAATATAGGTTCACTTTTTCTGATAGCCCTCATATAACGGTACCTCCCAATTTTCAGTATTTTGGGGTTTTTGATCGTATTTTTCCACTGAATTGGCTGTAATTTAGTATTTTGAGCTCTTAATAGATCCAGATCTCTCCACAAAAAATTATGAACATTGCTCAATTTTTTCCGGTAGCCCCCATATAAGGTTCCCCCAATTTTCGGTATTTGGGGGTACTTGAGCGCGTTTTTCAACCGAATTCGCTGCAATTTGGTATTTTGTAGTAGCATATGGTAACAAATCTCTCCACCAAAAATTATTAATATTCGCACCTTTTTGGGGTAGTTTCCCATATAATCCCATTTTAATACCCTTCATCACACTGTGGTACAGGGTATTATGGCTTTGTGCATATGTTTGTAATAGGCAAAAGGATAGGAGGATGGTTACTTTTGAGAATATGCATAAAATCACTTTCTGAATCGATTTATACATGTCCGTCGTCCATCTGTAGATGTTTAATTGTAAACAGAGTACAGTTCGCATTTTTGCTCCAATTTGGATGAAATTTGGCACTGTTCACGGAGCGAACATGGTTTTTAAATAATAAAGATAGTGAATGTCTTGCTGTGGGTCTCTTGTGTAAAGGAGAGAGTATTTAGTTAAACAGGGATCTATTTTTTATACAGTCCACTTAAGATAAGAGCATTTTCTTGTTGAATGTTTGTACACTGATAAGCATGTGTAGCGTGCTTGCCACATGTGAGATAAAGAAATGTGTGTGTCCACTCCATGTGTGATGGCAGATGCACTCTCTCTAAGTCATATTGTACTACTTAGTTCTTAAGAAACACTTTTTATATTAATAAATTAGTGTGTAAATGCACAGCAAACAAATACAGACGTGCTCTCACTCCGCGGACAATATCCGCGTAAGATCCCTAGTTTTTCACTGGTCCTTCGAGCCGGATCAGTGACCCATAGTAAAGAAAGAAATGCTGAAGAATTTACCTTAACGGTCAAGGAAATTCTGTCAGCTTGGTGAAAATCCACAGAAAGAAAAAATAAATAAAATGCTGAGTCGTAGCAGAGAAGAAGAAGGAGATGCAGTGGAAGTACGAGGCAGTACACTGCAAGTCTTCAGGATGCCGGGTCAAAAGGAGACTGCGGTGAGGAAAATGGCGGTGACGGCGAGTAGAAAGGTCGGGGAAGCTTCTAATCTGAGCATTGCGGCTGCAGAGAGAAGCGAGGGGGCTATGGAGTTCCTCACCCTAGGCGATGAGCCAAACCTAGACTCGGCACCGAGCGAAATTCAAGTAGAGACAAGAGCTCTACTAGAAAATATTGAAGCAGTGATGGGGATGATGCATAACATCCATACAATAGGGGATCTGGAGTCCGCAGTTAGGTATGTTGGAGACCTGGTGGATACCGCAGAACGGAAAATAAGAAGAAATGCAGTCGTTACTGCATGATGGTTACAGGTTTTACAGAAGAAATCGGAAATAGCGAAAACCATGCAACAAGTTCAGCCAATAAATAGAGAAAGAGTGGATCAAGTGGAGAAGAAATTCAATATGGCAGGAGGTTTTAGGCCAGTCCATGAACAAATGGGCAGCCTTCAAAGAGCATTGGAGGAGAAAAGTCGTGACGTGGCGGAGTTACGGGCAAGGAATAAAGAGCTAGAAGTTGCTCTAAAAAGATCGGAAGACGCCAATGGTTGCCTTAAAGAAAGAGCACAGGGAAGATATAGAAGGGCTAGAGATAGATACCTTGAATTGTACTTTCAAGATCTCAAGCTTAAAGATGAATTGGTTGCGGCTGCAGAGAAAGCCCAGGCAGCAGAAAAATCCTGGAAAGAAGAGAAAATGAAGCTTTTGAAAGAATTGGATCTTTCGGAGAAGGCGCGAGAAGCAGCAGAGGCCGAACGTGATCAGTTGGCCATACGAATGGTTGCCAATGACAAAAAAGAGCGGAAAGTAAGTAATATTCCATTTGTTCAAAGTAATATTCTATTTGCTCAGAAATTAGCTCCAGTCGAGTTGGCCATGAAAAAGAACAATGCGGTGGCTGGTGCGGAAAACCCAGTTATGGAACAATGTCCAGTTGGGAAGTTGAAGCCGGCGAATAAGGAGCAGGTACATAAAGGAAGACTTGCTATGAACGGTGCGTCGCCAGTGGGTACTTGTTTTGCCGGTAGGAAGATGAAGCCGACGGAGACTGGCGCTGAACCCACGACAAAATGTAATAGTGGTGATAAGCAGAAACCGCTAGTTACGCTAGGTTGTCCCAACAAAACGAAGTCTGCGGTCAGAAGCGGGAATAAGCTGAAAATTGAAGCCGCGGCTATGATGAGGTGTACAAATTGCACCTGGAGAATGATGCTGCCGGCCAAAGATGCGGACAAGCCACTTGGAAGCCGTATGATCGAGAAGCTGACGAAGACTATGGCCAATGGTTCTGGCTGGAAGATGAAGCCGGCAGACAAAGGTGGAGGTGCCGATATTAGAAGCTGGTTGGAGAGATGGCAGTGGTACCCGGAGGCGATCACCTAGCTGTTTTCTTTTTTGGTTTCTTTATAATTACATTTTTGATATTTTATAATTTTTATATTTTGAAATATTTCATATTTTTATATTCATTTTCGGGCCCGCAAGATGTTCACGGAGCGAACATGGTTTTTAAATAATAAAGATAGTGAATGTCTTGCTGTGGGTCTCTTGTGTAAAGGAGAGAGTATTTAGTTTAACAGGGATCTATTTTTGTATACAGTCCACTTAAGATAAGAGCATTTTCTGGTTGGATGTTTGTACACTGATAAGCATGTGTAGCGTGCTTGCCACATGTGAGATAAAGATTTGTGTGTGTCCACTCCATGTGTTATGGCAGATGCACTCTCTCTCTCTCTTTTACACATTAGTCTAAGATAGGTTAAGTCATATTGTACTACTTAGTTCTTAAGGATCATTTTTAATATTAATAAATTAGTGTGTAAATGCACAGCAAACAAATACAGACGTGGTCTCACTCCGCGGACAATATCCGCGTAAGATCCCTAGTTTTTCAGGCACAGATCACTTCTTTGGCTCAAGGACGGACCATATTGCCACAGTGGTAAATGGTGCATTATACCAATTTATTTCTTTCGATTTGCACGAAATTTTGCATAGCGTACAGAAGTGGTGTCCTGAAAATCGGTTCAGATTTAGATTAGCTCCCATATACAGTTTCGACCGATTTTATGTAAATGTTGCACTAAAGACATTAAATATTTCCACCCAGTAGGAAACCAAAATACCTAATTATAGCGGATTAGTTAAAAAATGAAGAAAAATCTAAAAATCGAAATGTTCTGAAACAAATTTGGTCCAAAGAAACATGGGGTCTAAAACCAATATTTTAATGAGGCACACTTTCCCTGCCATAAGGCTAAGGGTATAATTATCCATTAAATTTTTTGGAAATTTGTATTATGGTTTGTAGTAATGTCGGTATTTTTGGTATTTTTCACTTGTTTTCGTTTTCTTTTAATATGTAGAGGGAACACTTTGCTCACTAAAGTGCACTCTACATACCCGTTGTTTACAAATGATGTTGTTTTTGTGGTTATTTCGGCGTTTTGACATAGCCGAACCTTTTAAAGGAAGTAAGCTAAAATCCGTATTAGAGGTAGCGAGACTTATCCGTGACACTTGTCGTGAACAATATTATTACATTTTCTATTGCTGTGAGATCTAGATGTTTTTAGGCGTTATCCAAGCGAAACAAGAAGGAGAAATAGCAAACAACGCAAGCGGTGGTGTTCGGTCAAAGACCTTCATAATTTTTACAGTGTTAACAACGTTTGCCCACCACTGTTTGTTGTTTTTCAATTCTGAAACACTAGCGGTACATATGTAATCGTCATATACCATTTTAGTACTGCTTATCGCTTTGCTGCTTTCCAAATTAAGAGTGAAAGTGAAGCAAAGCACACGTCTTTTTGTAAAGCTCCGATTAAAAAATATTTTGTGAACGATTTAAACATTTTCCTGCAATAGAAAAGTGACAAACGCATTGTTCTTATTGCATAAAAGCAATTTGTTACATTTTGCACACAATTTCAAAGTGAAAACTGTGTTAAAATAAAAATAAAAAATCTGGAATTATAAAAGCCTAGAATTTGGAATCACAAACAAAACAAAACATAACTAAATATTGAGAGTGAAAGACATAAACATTGAGAGTGGAAACCTAATATTTGAGAGAGGTGTAACAATTATTTGACGTTTATAAATGATATTGTAATAAAATTAGTGCTCTGAAAATTGGAAAAATAACTTTAAAAAGCTTTTATATGGAATCTGGCGCCTAAAAATATGCTTTAAAAATAGTTTCAGACAACTTAATACTTTTGTTTACCGCGTGCATCTAAAAGTATGCAACAAAATTTGTAAATTAAACCTAAACTCATTTCCGGTGAAGAAAGCAAGAAATATCATCAAATCAACAGTTATTAAAAAAAGGAAAAACATATATTTTGAAAATGCCAAGCACAACTCGTCGAAGTATAAAAAACAAAAAAGTGTTATGTGGCCAGTGCAGAATAGAGGTGAAAGAAGATAAGGAAGACAGTATTGAGTGCGATAAGTGCAGTAAATTATTCCACGTGATGTGCACAAAACTTGATAAACGTCAGTATGATCATTTACTTAAAAATAATGACGAAGAATATATATGTCATTTATGTAATGAAGGTGATGCATCTGGTGGCACTGTTAAAGAAGAGCTACAAATAATTAAATCAAAACTAAACAAGCTGGACGAATTATGTGAATCGATGTGTTTCATGTCAACAAAATTTGATGAAGTGCTAAAAGGAATGGGTGAAAACAGAAAAAAAATTGAGAATATTGAAAGAGAAAATAAAAACTTAAAGCAGGAAGTAAAAACTTTGAAAGAATCCGTAAAAATTTTGAATGATAAGCGCGTACAAAATGATTGCATCATTAGCGGCATTAATTACAATAGCGAAATAAATGCTGCTCAAGTTGTAGTTGATTTATCTAAATCTTTTGGTGTCGAAATACAAAAAGAATCAATTGATGATGCATATTTTTTGCGGAAAAAAGGCCAAACCAACCCAAAATCGAGCTTAATTGTGAAGTTTTCTTCAAAATCTGTGAAAGATAAACTAATGTCGGTTAAACCAAAATTGAGAGATAATGAAGAAACCAAATCGGTATATGTGAATGATTTCTTGAGCAGAGAAACAATGGAACTTTTAAATTATGCAAAATCGCTTAAGTGCATTGGATATAGCCGAGTGTATTCACATGCTGGAAAAGTGTTTGTAAAGAAGACCGAAATAACCAAACCTAGGTTAATAAAATCTACGGAAGATGTCGACACAATATTATTGGACGCCACCACGAATAATCAACATTCAAGAAGACAATCCCAAAAAACTGTTCCTGTATTAAATGATTCCGATATATCAGATGATGAAAACCAATTTATTTCCCCAGTAACTAGAAATTAAGATTTTTTTTTTTTTTTCTTTTGTTACTGAATTTTTAATTTTTCTTTATTAATTATGAATTTTAATAATAAATATTTTTCAAACATAAAAGAATTTAATATATATCTAAAAAATATTGAAAATGATTTTTTAAATATTGTATCTGTAAACATGCGAAGCATTTCGTCGATTAATAAATTTACAGAATTTAAGAATATGATTTCCCAGTTTGAGATTCTACCAAATATTATTGCAGTACAAGAGACTTGGTTTCAAAATGATATAAAACAAATATATAACATTCCTGGATATAATGCTATACATTGCTGTAGGATATATACACTATTGAATATTGTGAAAGCAAGAATTTTGTTGATGCTATCACTATTTTAGTTAACAATATTAAACTAAATGGAAAACCAATGAAAATTACCAGTTTTTATCGTTCTCAGAAATGCAATCTGAACAATTTTTATAACTTGATGGAAAACATGCTGGAAAATATAGGTAATACACCAAGTATTATTGTAGGTGATTCAAATATAGATTTTTTAAGCTCATCTGAGTCATCTGAAATTTTGGACATATTATGCCACTATAATTATGAAAATTGTCATTCTCTAGTTCCCCGTCCCTCTAGTGGAAAGTCTTTAGACAATGTATTCAGCAATTTTGAAAATATAGTAGAATGTACACTAACGGATCACAATTTGATATCATGCAGAATCATAGGTAATTTACAAAAAACCAAAAACACGTATAAAAAAATTCGTAAGTGTGATTATAATATTCTGAAGGAATGTATTCATGAAAAATTTGAAGATATCCAACTGTGTGGTAATCCAAATACAGATATGGAACATATACTGAATATTTTTTCAGAATGTATTAATAACTCCACAATTGAAAGAACAGTATTGGAAAACTCTAGGCAATTGATAGCACCTTGGATAAATGAAAACCTGCTGGCCCTTATCAAATGGAAAAAGAATTTGTTATCTAAGAGGAGGAAGAACTATACAGATTTAGGCATGGAAAATAGACTAAAACATATAAGCAAGATTATAAAAAAGGCTAAAAGCATATGTATGAACAGATTCTATCATTCAAGGCTTCAGGATCTTCAGGAAAGTCCCAAGAAATGTTGGAAATTTTTAAATGAACATCTCGGTAGAGTTAAAAGTTCCCAAATAATTTTACAAAATAACAATGGCGACTTATTAAGTGAGAACGATATGTGTGAAACATTTAACAGATTTTTTATAGATGTCCCAAGACAATTGAAGAGACAGATTCATATTTTACCCAGTGATCATTTTAATAAGTTACGAACGCTCACACACATTCAAAATTCTTTTAATTTTTGTGAAACTACGGCTGAGGAGGTTCTCGGCATCATTTCCAATTTAAAAATGAATAAAAGTCCTGGAAATTACGATGTTAACACAAATATGTTAAAAGTGTGCAGAAATGACATTACGCCGAGTTTAGTAAACGTTTTTAATTCTATCGTTCATACGTCGATATTTCCCAACATATTAAAGACTTCAAAAATTGTTCCAATACCCAAATGTCGAAATGCATGCAATACTAATAGTTTTAGGCCAATTTCTTTGTTGTCATCATTTGATAAAATTTTTGAAAAAATACTACATAGACAGTTGATGACGTACATGGAAGAATTCAATTTGTTGTACAGGTATCAATTTGGCTTCAAAAAAGGCAGTGGGACGCAGGAAACAATTGTTAATGTAGTCAACATAATATGTGATGGTTTAGATAACGGCTATGGAGGAGTTGCTGGCGTTTTCTACGACTTGTCAAAAGCTTTTGACTTAGTAGATCATGACATTTTATTACAGAAACTGTCTTATTACGGAATCGTTGGAAATAGTAATAATATTATAGAAAGCTACCTCCGGAATAGGAAACAATTTGTTCAGATAGGGACATGCTGTAGTGAGGCAGAATCTGTCAAATATGGGGTCCCGCAGGGAAGTGTTTTAGGACCATTACTTTTTACAATATATTTAAATGATATTGCAAATCTAAAATTACATGGAAAGTTAGTTATGTATGCTGACGACATGAGTCTCTTCTATCCGTATTGCCATGAAGCTATCTTAAAAGGTCAAATTGAACATGATGCTTCAATAATATATGAATTTGCTAGATTAAATGGATTAATTTTAAACTCTGATAAAACTAAAATCATTAGATTTCGTCCTCATTGTAATGGCATTGACGTTTTCAATGCTTCCATCTGTGGAAGAACGGTAACAGAGAGCAATTCCATCAAGTATTTAGGTCTATACTTTCAAAGCAATCTGACATGGAATACTCATTTGCAGTATTTAAGAACGAAAGTAGCTCCTGTAGTTGGTATACTTTATAAATTCAAAAACAAATTTGATGAAAAAACGAAGGTTTTAATATATAATGCCCTTATGCATAGCCATTATAATTATTTACCAATGGTATACTGTTATAAAAAAAATACAGATTTTAAATATTTGCAGAGATCACAAAATAAGGCTCTCAGAATCGTTTACAATCTTCCAAAAATGTATTCGATGGCATTATTGTTTAAAAATGTATCTAAAACTATTTTACCACTATACGGACTTTACAAAATGCAACTATTAACATACATGTACAAATCTATAAATAACATTGGTTATCACGTCATACGGTTTTCGCAAAATCAAACACATTTTAATACGAGAAATAGTTCTAACCTTTATATTAAAAGATGCAGGTTAGAAACCACAAAACAGCGCATTGAACATACCGGTTGTTCTGAATACAATCATCTCCCTCAAAGTCTGAAAAATATTCCCAGAATCTCAAATTTTAAATCCCAGCTAAAATTATTTCTTTTAAATAATATCGAAATGCTTCTAATGTCATAAATTTTTTCTACGTGAATTTCTATTCACTTTTATTCTTTGTTATTTTGAAAGTATGTTTTGAAATTTTGAAATTTTAATCAGTTGCCCCTAAAATGCCCATGAGGCGCTGGGGCTATTATATTATTATGTGTATATTTTTTCTTGAAATAAATAAAAAAAAAAAATAGTTTGAATAGTGACCTCGAATTAAAACCTGACCCCGTGAATGTGATTTATTCTAAGCAAATTTGAGAAGAAAACAACATTTTGTAAACACACAACAGAACATTTAACAAGAATTAGAAATCACACAGAAAAGTAAAATGTTGAACTGAAATATAAACAACATTAAACGAAACATTGTACAATTGTTTCGTCACGACAAGTGTCACATAAGTTACAAAAATTGGAAAATTATACAAAATACATGAATTACACATACAAATTTTAAAATTGCACGTAAAATCACACACAACAAACAAAAAAGTTAAATACATAAATTTGCACGTATACAATAACACAACACATATACATATATTGAACACAAGTGAATTACAATAAAATTACAAAAACAAAAAAACATTTTAAAAATAACCCGAATAGTATTTCTTTAAATAAATAAGAAACACGTGAAAAAGCGTTAAGTTCGGCCGGGCCGAACTTTGGATACCCTCCACCATAGATATACTGACAGGTACTTGAAATAAAAATATAGGGAAAATACCAAAAAGTGGACCTATGTAAACTATAAAACAAATTTCAAAAATTTTTAATGGACAATTATTCTCTCAGCTTTATGTATAATGAGGGCATATACACTTTGACACGGTTAAAATGGTTCTTTGGATCAAATTTGTTTCAGATTTCATCCAAACTTTGGCTATCTACCAAACATAGTTCAAGTTCGAAGATGGGGAACATCGGTCCACTCCTTCTGGTACCTCCCACACAGGGGCTAGGTCTAAATATCGAACCGTACGTTCTAGTTTTTTTCTCGATATCCTACGCAGGTGAAGTGATTACAACAGAGTGTTAGAACCAAACCCAAAACGCGAAAAAACAGATAATTATATTAATATAAAAAATGGGGTTATATGGGGACTACGCCTAAAAGGGGTTGACTATTAATAATTTTTGGTAGGGAGATTTGTTTCCATATACGGCTACAAAATACCAAATTTCAGTGATTTCGGTTGAAAAGAGGAAGAAGGTTGAAGAACCTCCAAATGCCGAAATTTGGGGGTACCTTTATATGGGGGCTAACCGAAAAAAATTGACTTATATTTATAATTTTTAGTGGAGATATTTGGTACCCAATAAGAACCCAATATACCAAATTTCAGCGAATTCGGTTGCAAAAGAACCCCAAAATTACGAAAATTGGCGGTACCCTTATATGGGGGGCTACCAGAAAAAATGGAATGGAATTTTTTGTGGAGTGATTTGGAACCTATATAGAACTCAAAGTATTAAATTACAGCCAATTTGGTGGAAAAATACGGCCAACATACTGAAAATTAGGAGGTACCGTTATATGGGGGCTACCAGAAAAAGTGGACATATATTTATAATTTTTTGTGGCGACATTTAGTACCCAATTAAAGCCCAATGTACCAAATTTCAGCGAATTCGGTTGAAAAACGCGCTCAAGAACTTCCGAAAATTTGGGGGCACCCTTATATGGGAGCTATGCCTAAACGTGGACCGATATATCCCATCTTCGAACTTGACCTGCCTGCAGACAAAAGACAACACTATGCAAAATTTCAGCAACATGTCTCAATTCTATCAGAGGATAGCGTGATTTCAACAGACGGACGGACATGGCTAGATCGTCTTAGAATTTTACCCTGATCAAGAATATATATACTTTATAGGGTCGGAAATGAATATTTCGGTGAGTTACAAACGGAATGACAAAATTAATATACCCTCCATACTATGGTGGAGGGTATAAAAATAGTTAAAAAGTCAATAAATTTAAAAGTGGAACTGGAACTGGTAGTTCATTTCAGTGAACAAGTATAAATTGAACCAGCGGGAATAAAAGAAAAAGCAGTGGCAGTGCATATAAATTGAACGGCATAAAATAAAAATAGTGCAAACAGAACAAATCTGTGGTTAAAAGAAAATAAATAAATTACAAATATCAAAATACAAATTACAAAAACATTGAAGTGGACAACAACAACAGTGAGTGACCAGTTTAAAAAACAACAACAAAGGCGCCACTGAAGAACAAATAGAAGAAGAATAACACCGAAGTTGGATCATCACAAACCCAAAAATACGGAGGGTAACTACACACAAACACATTTCCTATACTTAATAGATGATCAAAGTGAGTGCGAAATGAAATTTGTTATTTGGGGGAATTCAGACATGCAGGGTTCGGAAAATACTGGCACCGACCTGTAATGCAACTTTTGTTGAAAAAAACTAGAATATTAAAAATTTAGAGAATGTTTGGTACATTTGTGGAAAAAGTTGGAAATTGTAGAACATACACTCGATACTCTTTGTACGTTAATGGCGCGATTTTTTGCTTCAAAATATACAGGCACATACATATTTTCTGGGAACTCATACTATTTTACATCAATACATAATCGCCGTATTAAGATTTTTGGGCGGAATTTTTCGGTGTCATAATTAACATATAGTAGTATGGAGATACATACTACTATATATATATATATATTACGATTTTTGGTGGAAAATTTTGCGTCATCACAATACATTGTTGAGCAAAATATTTGAAGGTTATAAAAATTTATTTTGGGAACATCAAATAATTTGTGATAACACTTGGATATTCATGATATTACACATTGATGAATATTTTTTACAATTGTACATTTTTTGAACCAATCTTTTTCATTAACTTATATTTTTCGCTACCCTACACCTTTTGGATTTTGAAATACCCATTGCAATTTTTTGGATAAATTCTTCGAAACTTTAACTATTTTGGAAAAATTTATATTATCTTTTGCACCCCTACGTACAACTTGGATTACACAATACCATTAAGTTTCTGGACAACTCTGTGGATTTTTAACCTTTTTTGGAAGAAAATTAAAACTTCATTTCGAACATTTTGATTGGAATTACCCATTTAAATTTGTTTGAAGAATTTCTCGATATTTCTGAACTTCTTGGATTATATTTACAACATTTTTTTTAACAACTCAACACATATATCGTATGGGAAGCTACTACTGAATTTCATTTGAGAATTTTATTCAAGATTTGAACTTTTTTGGATTTTAAATTCACATTGATATTTTTGGCAACCCAACATAAATTGGGATTTGGAACAAATTTTTAAATTGCTTTGGACAATAATTGAGGAATTACCTTCCAAATTTTACACCGTAAAATTCTTTGAAAACGTTTTTTGAACCCTTACAAGCTTACTTCCTCGAGATTTGAGCAACTTTATCATATTCTTGCAAGGCAAAAATTTGTTATAGAATCGAACGCTCAACACTATCAGGATGCAAACTGCGTAAACGACAAGCAGGATTTTGCTTCAATTTTCTCAATTGCAAAAACAGATGTGGGCGTACATTCTTTGGAGGCTACACCAGTGGAATCAAATTAATTTTATGATCAAGTCAAGCGAGCGTATGTGGAGTGTAGGGATCAAGTTCCAGAGGCCGATGAAAAGCCAATAAAAAAACAAATTAAGAACATGTTATTTGGAGGCAATTGACTCTTACAAGAAAGCGATAAGTTTCATAAATGGACAAATCCAGACCATGCAGTAGCAATTGGAGGAAAAAACCAAACGGCAGTCTCAGATGGCACAGAAATTAAACACAGAAGTCGATTTTGCACCAAAATCAGGATTACTACCATGCGGTACTGACTCTCTTAAAGGAGGATATAATGCGTGACCACCTTTCCGGAATTTATTCACTGCAATTTATATTCAGAATTGAGTAATGTGGATAAACTGTTTCATCTTACTCAGTCATGCCCCTTTAGAAAATGATGGATTTGGATTAACTTTGAAACATTTAACCGATGGATATGAAAATCAAAGAATGCAGGTGAACGAGCAAATACTGTTTAGTTTACCAAATTTTACCATAGACTCTAGCTCGACAATTAAAAAATTACAAAGAGCAGTTACTTGTTGCACACAGACATTGGAAACATTAAAAATTGAAGTATTCTTATATACCTATGTAAATTGTAAATCTTTACCATCATGGGAAGATTTTGAAAAAAATTTGACTCACAAGGCTAAAACCTTAGTATCGGTTGGCAACATTGAACCAAAATATGGCCAAGGAATGTCGGATCTAAACCAAAGCATGAAATATACCAACAGTTTTCAAACAAATATATATATATATTATAACTCTGCAGGATAAAGGAAGTAATCCCACAAATCACAGGACACATTACTTTTCGCCGCAATTGTACAAATAAAAGCAAACCAATTTTATAGTGCAAGAGCAATTATTGATTCTGGATCTCCGTCATCACAATTTGCCACCTTATAACTTGTATAAAACTCAATTTAGAGATGCTAATCATATGGAGTTAGCAGATCCTAAATGTAATATAAGGCAACCAGTAGATCTTCTAATCGGAATAGATATTAGCCCGCTGATATTTACAATTGGAGCTCCTATGAAGTCAATTGGAAGTTTTCTGGCACAAAGTACTGTTTTTGGATGGATTATTGGCGGACCATTAGCAGATGATACACAAAATAAGAGACAAATCACACTTTGTAATACTATTTTATTGGAGAAAATACTCACACGTTTTTTGAAGGTGGAAGACACCGCAAAACAGATTTTGAGGTCAGAAAAGTATGTGTACTGCAAACCAAATTACATCGAAACCACAAAAAGAAATCAAAATTGCCGATACATTTAAAAAATGTGAAGAACTTGGAGATTCAAGAAATATTGCACTTGTATAGAATCGAAGAAAACTTTTGAAACCCCCTGAAATCAAAGAAGTTTATGACAAAAAATGGGACACATGAGAAAGATTTCCCAAGAGGATATTAACAAAACTCCAAATTATACAGTTATAAAACTTGAGAAAATTGCAATGAAACATAGAGTGGATTTTAATGCATTAAGTCCCACATCAAACAAAAAGAGATTGAATGAGAATTATAAATTACTTACAATCACTTTTGGAGTAAACTGTGCGCCGTTTTTGGCACTGCGAACACTCGTGCAATTGGCAGAAGACATCGAAAATATGTACATAAAAAAAAAAAAAATCCGAAAATTTATATGTCGACGATTTGTTAGCTGGAGAACACCATTACAAAAACATATTACTTCTCGAAAACAACTCATAGCAGGATTTGAATTAATGAAATGGGCAACAAATGACCCACAAATTATTGAAGGTTTGTCAAAGGAAAAATTGCTCCCAGTAAATTTTGCTAGATAATTCTGAGGATGCATCTACCAAAACTTCAGGCATTCAATGGAATATATCGGGAGTTTTATTTTACTTTTACACCTCCAAACATGGAAAATAGAAATTCCTACACAAAACGGGAAGCACTTTCTACCATCGCAAAATTATTAGATCCTTGTGGTTGGCTAGCTCCAATTGTTGTAGTAGCTAAACTCGTTATGCAGCAAGTGTGGCTGGAATAGATAAACTGGGACGACATTTTAAAGCCCATTACTATGCTGAAAAGAAAGACTGCAAAGTTCAAATTGTTCTGTCCAATATTGGACCGATTCTACAATAGTCCTGGCGTGGCTAAAAAAACAGTTGAAGTTTTGGCATCTAACATTAGGAAGGCCCCCTCTCCTATTTATCGAAAGTTTACCGTACCTTTGATATTTTGAAGAAATACTGAAGAAAATAGACGAAATTTACGAATTATATCTCCAGAACTTACTGCTGAAGAAATCCGTAAAGGAAAAGGAGCTGTCATAATCAGCACACAAAAATTCTACTTCGCAGCAG
Organism: Musca vetustissima; assembly: GCF_032173495.1. Lineage (NCBI taxonomy): Eukaryota > Metazoa > Arthropoda > Insecta > Diptera > Muscidae > Musca > Musca vetustissima. The sequence continues at coordinate 27,717 of NW_026883139.1, forward strand.
AATATGACTTATTACAAAAGGCATCTCGAATATTTTCAAACAGTACAGTATTAACATTCAACCCTTTTTAAGATTCGAAGGGTATCATGCGAGCCAATGGTAGATTAATACAGCCGCCAGTTCTCACCTACAATGAGCGACACCATATTATCCTGCCGTGTAATACGAAATTATTACAACTCCTTGTTGAATTTTCACTTAAAATAACATTACATGGGGAAACAACTAATGACACGAGTCTTAAGACTGGATATTTAGACTAAAACCATTGATCGAAAAGGTCATCCACAGCTGCAAACCCTGCATATTGTGCAAAAGTCAAACACAAAGGCAATGGCATCCTTGCCCCCGATTTCGCTGGCCCATTTAACAATAAAAACTTTACTGGAAGAGCTGGTCTAATCACTAAAGAATACGTTTGCGTATTTTTCTGTTTCGCAACAAAGGCAATACATGTGGAAGCTACTAGCGATTTATCAACCCAATCATTTCGTGCAGAATTTTTCCGCTTCGTTGGCAGACGCGATTGTCCATCATGTATATATTCTGATAATGGAACTAAGTTTGTTGGAGCTGCTGAAATCACTAAAGAGGATATACTTCAATTTTTCAAAAAATTACAAAATTATGTCATCTAAAACAATATTCAACATAACATCAATTGGAAATTTATACCTCCTGGGGCTCCTCACATGGGCCGTCTCTGGGAAGCCCATGTCACATCCTTTAAAATACATTTGCGAAAATCTGTTCCGAAAATTAACTTCACATTTGAGGAATTCTGTACTATTTTAACACGAATTGAATCATGCTTGAATTCTAGACCACTGATTCCAGCTAAAGAAGATTCAAATGCTTTTTCTCCGATAATACCAGGACATTTTTTTACTGGCACTCCAATTATTGCTCCACCCGAACCTGATTTTTCCGATTTTGACTTAACTCTAGCTAACAAGTTCCCACCATTTTTATCAAAGATGGAAGTTTGAATGTCTTATGGAGTTACACCGTAGAACATAATGGAAATGTCAAAAGGATATTCTGAAATAAGGGGATTTAATAGTCATAAAGTACTATAAACTCGCTCCGAATCAATGGAAAATGAGTAGGATAGAGAAAACATATCACGGAATATACAGGAACGTATGGGTTGTCGACATACCCACTACTGAAAGAGCGAAAACTCGACCCATATCAAAAGTCGTCAAATTGTTTCATTCATCTGTAATAAGCTGCCACAAATGCGAAATTCACCACACACGTTGCTTCATGGCGCCCCTCAAATAGATTAACCTATGCCAACCATCCCCGATATAATAGTAAAGTTTACTTGGGATCTGGTGTTCGTGCCAACAGCACGTGGCGAATGGCAGCGAATCATGTGCAATAATAAGAGCTCTGGTCAATGAAGCCTCAGTAATGTCTAGAATCTCATATTCCTCATTCAGACGTCTGGGGTTGATGTCCTTCCTCCAAAAAGGGAGAAGATTCTCTTCATTCAAAGTTATGAGTCGGAATATGAACGATAATTGGACATTGAAGGTAAATGCGGTGATAACCAATGAACTCCCCTACCGACCATACGAGGACCACATAATAGAAGAACCTACTAAAGATTTCCCTACAAGCAGGCTGGCAGATGTCGATCTACGAGGCAGTACCCCCATCGAGTTGGAGCTAGGCGGCGACACGTACTCAGCTATAGGCAGCGAAGGCTGGATGTTTACTGGGCTGGGTGATGTGTACGGGTATGAAACGGCAGTGGGATTTGTCATCTCTGGACCCATCAAGAATCTCGAGAGGAGCTAGGAGATCTCACCAATTCACGGAGGGGGAGAATGTTCGGTCAAAGACCTTCATAATTTTTACAGTGGTAACAACATTTGCCCACCACTGTATGTTTTTTTTTTTTAATTTTGAAACACTAGCGGCACGTATGTTATCGACATATATCAGTCTAAGTACTGCTTGCCGCTTGGCTGCTTTCCAAAAATCCTGGAAAACATGACGAAGGTTTAAATGGAGGTAAAAGCAGCAAAGTGAGTCAGTCTGAATCGTGATCTCGAATTAAAATCTCACCCCGTCAAAGTGCTTTTTTACAAATACACAATTACAAAACATACACAAATTTGAGAAGAAAAGAACATTTTGTAAAAACACAACAGGGCATTTAACAAGAATTATAAATCACACAGCAAACTAAAATTTTGAACTGAGGATAAACAACAGTAAACAAAACAATTGTACAAAGACATAAGTTACTTTCGGGTCAATTTTATTTATTATTTACCTAAATGACCTAGATAATCTCGAACTCGAAGGATCCATTGTAATGTTTGCGGATCACATATCATTATTTTATGCTTATAAATATGAAACTTCACTTAAAATTAGGATATATAGAGATTCTGGCGCGATATTCGAATTTGGTGGACTCAAAGGTCTATGATTGATTATTATTCTTAAAATATCGATTGTCTTTTAACAAAACCATTTGTCATCTCGTATGCAAAGTGTAATTTATAGGGGGAAGGTGATTTTTTTTGTGAATTTCCCGGTTTAATAAAATTTTGCGTATATTACGTATATTACCTAATTTATTTTCTGTTGTCTTCTTTTGTTGGATATCGTTGCTGCTGCTGTTGCATTTGGTGTCATCTTATTGCTTCTCTGTTCCTGTTCTTCTTGAATATGCCTTCTACCAAAACACCAACAACTTGTGGTTCTGGCAATGTGTCCGTAAAAAAGACTCAGAGATTTATTAAATGCAAAATAAGTGGCAATTGGTTTAATGCAAATTGTGTTAAATTATCTAAAAAATGCCTTGCGGCATTTAAGGCAAAAAGGAGCAGTGCTTTTATCTGTCCATTTTGTGATTCTAGACTTGTGAATTACCATAATAGTGCAATTGATGACTTCGAGAACCTTAACAAAAAACTTGATGCTTTTACAACCAGTCATCATGATGAATTAAGTGCTATAAAGTCGGCTATAGACAGCATGAACAACCAAATGAATATGTGTCTTACTGAGATTAAAACGGATATTTCTAAATGCAACGATCGTGTGGTTCGGGTGGAGACCTCGGTGTCCGCCCTGGAGCAAGAAAATAAAACTTTGTGGGCAGAAAATAATTCCCTGCATCATAAAATGAATCGTTGTGATTTCCTCGTCAATGGCCTTCCTGATAGTTTGGATGACTTAGTGGCCGTGATGTTGGTTTAGCTTGTTATATTAACAAAAAGAGGCATGTACTGGTAAAGCTAAATTTTGCCGAATTTTGTGACGAAATTATGCGTCAATATTTTAAAAACCGTTCTCTAAAACATGGTGATGTCCTGGTGGTGGTGGAGATATTACAAACGAATATATTTGTATTACAACTTTTCACCTGCTGCCAGCAATCTAAATAATATATGTAGCATGCTTCGTAAGCAAAATATTATTGTGAAATATAAAATCCTGAATGGTTAAAATGGTACCAATGCAATAATTATAAAAAGCTGGTGCGAGATGCCATTCCATACATACATATTTGTAAACCTGGATGTAGTTATCTCTCAAATTCAACTTTATTGCCTCTATGAGGCATTTTCTTTTTTTCAATTATTACTACATGTTGGTATAGTATCTTTTTTATTTTTTTTATCAGATCGGTATTTTATTTCTTTTTTTGATCTCACATCTTATCTTATAAAGCGATTAGCTGTGTAATGAATTAAAGTTTACTTATCTCAAATACTAATATGGTTCCCCATCTTTAAATTTCAAATTTATTTTGATGCCTTTTAATCAGAATCTAGGTCCAATAGTAAGTGGCAACTCTTATTTAAAATCATTATTCTTTCCACATAGAAATAATTTAAACGTAGCACATTTAAAGTAAGAAGTATGAGACCTGTTACGAAGCTAGATTAGTTAAAGAGCCTGGTAGGACAAATACTTTTGACACTATGGAAATATCTGAAACGTTGCTTGTTCCTGAGATTCTAGACTCTGCGGTTTCTATTCCGGGCTACAACTTCTGCCGTGCTGATCGTCAGATGCAGAGTAGAGATGGTGGTGTAGGGATATACTTATCTTAAAGTCTTAAATTTAAAGTTGTTTTTAAAACTTCAGTTTATCATTGTGAATCATTGTTTGTAGAGTTACAGTTTCAGATTATGAAATTTATTTTTGGTGTTGCTTATTTGCCTTCAGGAGATATTGATGTGTTCGAAAGCCTTAATTGTGATTTTTTTGGCACAGTACAGTGACATTGTCATTCTTGGCGACTTTAACTGCGATTTGTTCAACCATAATAAGGCAAATTTGTTTCGTGCCCTATGCACTCGTTAAAATTTGAGCATTGTTTATAACTCCAGACCTTCACATTTTGACCTTCGTAGCCGTTCTACGTCCTTGCTTGACTATATGCTAATTAGCGATCCTTCTATGGTAGCTTACACATATCATATTCAGTTTCCTGCTATATCAGACCATGCTTATATTTTTGCATCGCTTACAATAAAATCTAATTTTTCAACAGATTTCATTGAATACAGAGGCTATAACAGAATTGATTGAAATGGTTTGTGTGCGTTTGTTGGAACCGTTGGGTCTGACATATTTTTGAAAATATTGATGTGGATTCTAAGTGTGATTCTATATGTTCTCTTTTGGATTCACTTTTTTCATTTGTTCCTATTGTTAAAAAACAAATTAAATATCCGGTTGATCCATGGATGTATTCTAGAGATGTTAGATTTGCCAGGTCATTAATGGATTTAGCTATTTTGTCCTTTCAAAACTATCGATCACAAGATGATTGGCGGTAATATTTTAAATACCGCCGAGAAAGAAGATACCATGTCTCAAGGCTCTATAGAGGAGGTGTTGGCAATGATCAGGAGCATGTTGATATGGATGTTAATATGATAAATGAATTTTAGTACATATGTTTCTACTCTTGATATAGAAAGTTTCACTGAATTTGATACATCTTTCTCGTTTGGTTGCGTGGAATATCTGAACTTTTAGGTGCTTCATGTAGGGTGAAGTCTAAATCAATGGGAGTCGATGGAATCCCCATTACATTCCCCTATATATCTGAGATAATCTTGGACTTTGTAGACGCTATATTAGCTACGCCTACTTTTCCTCTATATTGGAAAACTGCTCGAGTAGTACCACTATCTAAATGTCGTTCGGTTAATGAACCACGTGATCTCAGACCCATATCATTTTTACTAGCACAGTCAAAGGTTATGGAGTAAATTCTTAAGAAACATATGCTTGAGATTTGTTCATCTAGAATTTGTGATTCTCAATATGCTTTCCGCCAGGGTTAAAACACCACTCATTTGCTTCTTAAAATGACTGATTCTATCTGTGAATTCATTAATAAGGACAAATTAAGTGTTTTGGTATCGTTAGATTTGTCTAAGGCATTTGATCCTTTCGATCAAGAAAAGCTCGTATAGAATATATATATATATAAGTTAACGTTAGAAGTGATTGTTTTTATTCACACTACTATGGTGTTGCTTTATTTGATCTCTAACATTTATGTTTCGGTGCTATGCACCTCTTGTCTTGTTGGGTTTATAGTTATAATTGAATTCAACTTAAAACTATTATTTTACTGCAGCCTGGCCGTGCTTACGCTAAGTCATCACTTGCGGTGCGCTCGTATTAGTGTGCGTGTGTGTGGCGGATGACTGCCCTGGTGTGAGATTCCTGTTGACTTGACTGACTGCTTGCGCAGCATAATGATGGAAATGTTTAATTGGTGGTTTGCGTGTTTAGTTCGATGTTTATTAGGGTGAGCCGTTAACTTATATATATATATATATATATATAAATGGATCTATATTCATGACTTTTTGCGGAGAAATTTGGTACCTATTAAGAACTCAAAATACCAAATTACAGCCAATTCAGAGGAAAATATGACCAAAACCCCACAAAATACTGAAAATTATTATGTACCGTTATAAGGCGACTAACACAGAAAGTGGAACTATATTCATAATTTTTCCTGGACACAATAAGTATCTAATAGTAACCGAATGCACCAAATTTCAGCTAATTCGGTTGAAAAACACGCTCAAGAACCGCAAAATTCCGAAAATTGGAGGGTACCGATATATGGGAGCTATGCCTAAACGTTCAGGGCAGAGTTCTTCTTAATTTGTGCAAAGGAGGCTGTTACCACTCGCAATTTTCGAAAGTGGAACTATATTCATAATTTTTCCTGGACACAATAAGTATCTAATAGTAACCGAATGCACCAAATTTCAGCTAATTCGGTTGAAAAACACGCTCAAGAACCGCAAAATTCCGAAAATTGGAGGGTACCGATATATGGGAGCTATGACTAAACGTTCAGGGCAGAGTTCTTCTTAATTTGTGCAAAGGAGGCTGTTACCACTCGCAATTTTCGACGATTATATCGATGTCATCGGCATAGGAAAGTAACATGTGTTGTTTGGTGTACAGAGTGCCATTTCTGTTCACTTTTGCATCTCGTATGACCTTTTCCACCAGAATGTTAAAAGGATCACACGACAAACTGTCACCATGTCTGAATCCTCGATCGGTATTGAAGGGCTCTAAACACCTCTGAACGGATGGGACTCTCGAATGCGCTTTTATAGTCGACGAATAGGTTGTATGTGTCGGTGTGTTTTTCGTGGGTCTTTTCCAGGATTTGGCGCAGAGTGGAAATCTGGTCAATGGTGGATTTGCCAGGTGTGATGCCACATTGGTATGGTTCAATAATGTCATTGACCATTGGATCCAATCGTTCATGCAGCATACTAGATAGCACGTTACATGCGATGGAAAGAAGACTAATTCCTCTAGATGGCACATATTGGCTTGTCTTATTTTTTGTGCCCGGGACACAGGATTCTGAGGTTCCAATCATTGAGCATAAATTAGTAGGGTAGATTTGCAGGTGCACAAATGTAATTTGACACCCTTTTAATGAGCTTTTGCTTCCCACGAAAACTTGGGTGGTCTTTTGCTGCTAATATAAACAATGAGTGTATTTTAATGTTCTTTTGGTGCTAATATAAACAATGAGTGTATTTTAATGTTCTTTTGCTTCCTAGTATGAAAAAGCTCCTCCTTAGTTTTGGCTCCACAAATAAGATGTTTATGGTGTGGATCTTTTTCGATTCCCACCATCACAGAGATTGTAGTTAAAAAGGAATGATCGTGAGTTTGGTTCCTAATATAAACAATGATTGTATTTTAATTTTCTTTTGCTTCCTAATAAAAAAACAGGGGTGTAATGTGACACTCTTTTGCTTCCTAATAAAAAACAGGGGTGTAATGTGACACTCTTTTGCTTCGTAATATACAAAACTCCTTCATAATTTTTGGGCTCTACAAATTGATTATGTTGTTTACGCGTTATTTTTTCACTCAGTGAATCCCCTGTCCACTTGTCGCTCTCCACATCTTAGAGATTGTAGTTGACAATAAATTATTGCGAGCCTCCGGTTTGCAATACCGCATATTGTCATCATATTCCAAGCACTTGTTTGTATTATTCTTATTTCAAAATATTGTGAAATTGTAACATGCGAAGACCGACGTGTGTGGCACACACAAAATTCTTAAGCTTTATTATTATTATTATTATTTTTGTTATATTCGAGTATTTTAGGAAATTTGTGTTTAACATACAATGTTTAAATCAAAAAAAAAAATAGCAAGCTTTTAAGCTGGATATCCATGGCTTAAAACGTTTAACAGTCTAATTCGAATTTACAAAATTATTCAGTGTAACAAAAGCATTTTGAAAAGCAACATGGATAATTTTGTAGAAGTTTCCGACATGGATGAAGTAACAGCTGTCTTCGAAATGATTAAATTCGAAGTCCGGCCAGACAAACACCTCCTAAAAAATGGGGACTCATTAATAGATAATTTTATGGATGATGAATATGTGGAGAAAGCATTTGAAAATGCCAAAGGTAGGGTACGACCGAAGAGGCCAGCCATAATTTCCAATGTTGTGTTGTCGTCTTATCCTTCGATGGCGGACGAAGTAGATGCTTTTGTCAAGGACCATATAATTGCCATAAAAATTTAATTGCTGCAGAGACAGACAATAAATGTAAGATTGTAGAAAATTTTATAAATTAAAATTATTAATATTTATTAATAAAAGTACAAAGTATTAGCTTTATATGTCGTTTATTTGGTTGAGATTTTCCAGAGGCTTGGGAAATTTTGTTCACACTCACCATTTCAATGTATGTCATGTTAAGTATTTAATGCATATGAATAAATGCTTACACTTAAGAATTTGATTCGGAAAATATGGAAATGATGAGTTGTGTTACAGAAGGGGCTTACAGTAACATACAAGTACTTGATTTATCAACATCACACTTCTCTATAAAATTTGTAAAAAAAATGGTTTCATATATTTGTGAATTTTGCCACATTTCCTTCACCATTTTTAAGTCATTTAAAGAAACACTGTGAAATTTGCGGAGTTTTTTTCAATAACCCTTACCAGGTAAAAATTCACCAATAAAATAAAGCACATTTACCTGTAAAACCCCAAACGTCTCCTTTTGCGAAACAAGAAAATCAACAATCTGAATTAAGTTCCACCACAAAGCAAAAAAGTGTGCAATTTAATAAAGAAAAACACAACAATCTAAGAAATGTGAAAATCAAAAAGAAGTAAAGATCTGCAATTGCTGCAATAAAGCTGTTCATAATGTGTCAGCTCATGTTCGTAGTGATGACCATAGACGTTCTGTTCGCCATTCTTTAAAAGAAAACATAAAAATTTTTAAAAGTTCATTCAATAAAAACATAGTCACTTACGAATATGTGAACAACAGTAACATATTGATGCCAAACAATTTTTTGAACAATGCAAGGAGCATTTAAAAATAATCGAGCTGAATTTAACAGATAATCACCCCATTAAGTTCCATGTGGAGCTTCAAAGGGAGTACATCAAACCAACAAGTGAACAAGATGGTCCTTCAACATCAAAGGGAGTCATCTCAGACTCCCAGAGCACATGTCAAAAATGACATTGATTACACAAGGAGATGATGTAAATGAAGTCTTCCTAAATCACGCTGATACCATCCTTAATAAAATGTCGGAATTTCAGGAAAGAGATTCTGGCTGGGCTTTACAAAAAATTGTGAAAATTGACATAAATATTAATAATGCAAAGTTTACTCGCGGTGCACGTTACATAAGGACACTCCTTTCATAGAAACAATGATGAATATTGCTTTAAATGGTGTATGATGGCAGCATTAGGTGAATCAGCAATGGGCGATACAAGGGAAACAACTTCATACAATATTGACATAAAATGACAAGTCTTTTACAACCAATCAGAAATGAATATCGATTTTAGAGGATTAAGCTTCCCGATGGCTCTCAAGAAAATCAAAAATTTCGAAGCTAATAATCCTAATATTAGTATTAACGTGTTGGGTTTTGAAGAGAATACGCTCGTGGGGCCTTACTACTAACAAAAAAAAGAAAGGCGCCACCACATCAACTTGATATTACTACATGAAGGAGATATGTATCATTACATATGGATGAAAGATTTGTCACGGTAATATAGTAAAAAAATTACTTTGACCATTGAACAATTAAATAGTAACTTTTGTTTCTTTTTTTAGTCTCTTGAGTTCACAATTTACAAGAAATGAGCATGCCGTTTCCATTTGCAATGGATGTCTTCAACATTTCACCACAACAACTGCTTATACAAATCACAAGGATTAATGCGGTGGTGTAGTAACCACATTACCTGATGTAGATGATAGCATCCTCAAAGTTACAAATCACCATAAAAAGGAACGTGTACCATTTGCCATATATGCCGATGCTGAAAGCGTATTAGAATACGTAGCAAGTGGGAAAAATAGTACAGCAAAAACGGTGACTATGAAAAAGCATAAGCCTTGTGCTTTTAGTTATAATTTAATATGTAGCTTTGATGACAATTTAAATAAGTTCAGATCTTATAATGGCCCCAATGCAGCTAGAGGTTTCTTAGATCTTTTAATTAGTGACTGTAAATTTTTATTCAATAACTATTTGATTAAAAATAAACCAATGATTCCTTTATCACCCTCAGAAGTAAAAGATTTTGATAAAAGTTTTATATGTCATATATGTGAGAAAGACTTAGGCAACGATAGAGTTAGGGATCACTGCCAATTAACAGGGAAATATCGAGGTGCTGCGCATAATGAATGCAATCTAAAATATCATTCTTAGATAGTTTTAGGTTTTTGCCCGCTAGTTTAGATAGTTTAGCAGAAACACTGCCTCGTGTTGCATTTAAGGCAGTAAGAGAACATTTTCACAATGATGTAGAATTCAATCTGATGACGAGAAAGGGCATATTCTCCTATGAATACATATCTTCATTTGAAAAACTAATGGAGAAAAACTTAAAGAGGATTTTCTCAAAATGTTGACAGATACCGAATGCTCAGTAGAGAATTACAAACATGCCCAGAACGTTTGGAAGCACTTTAATTGCCAAACATTAGAAGGTTATATGAATTTATATTTAACAAGTGAACAAGCGTTAAGTTCGGCCGGGCTGAACTTTGGATACCCTCCACCATAGATATACTGACAGGTACTTGAAATAAAAATATAGGGAAAATACCAAAAAGTGGACCTATATCGACATTTCCACAAACCGGTTATATAAACTCCAATGTAAACTATAAAACAAATTTCAGATATTTTTAATGGACAATTATTCTCTCAGCTTTATGGATAATGAGGGCATATACACTTTGACTCGGTTAAAATGGTTCTAGATCCATGGAGATTTGTTTCCATATACGGCTACAAAATACCAAATTTCAGTGATTTCGGTTGAAAAGAGGAAGAAGGTTGAAGAACCTCCAAATGCCGAAATTTGGGGGTACCTTTATATGGGGTCTAACCGAAAAAAATTGACTTATATTTATAATTTTTAGTGGAGATATTTGGTACCCAATAAGAACCCAATATACCAAATTTCAGCGAATTCGGTTGAAAAACGCACTCAATAACCCCAAAATACCGAAATTTGGGCGTAACCTTATATGGGGGCTACCAGAAAAAATGGACTTATATTTATAATTTTTAGTGGAGATATTTGGTACCCAATAAGAACCCAATATACTAAATTTCAGCGAATTCGGTTGAAAAAGAACCCCAATATACCGAAAATTGGGGGTACCCTTATATGGGGGGCTACCAGAAAAAATGGACCTATATTCATAATTTTTTGTGGAGTGATTTAGAACCCATTTAGAACTCAAAGTATTAAATTACAGCCAATTTGGTGGAAAAATACTAAATTTCAGTGATTTGAAAAACGCGCTCAAGAACCTCCAAATGCCGAAATTTGGGGGTACCTTTATATGGGGGCTAACAGAAAAAGATTGACTTATATTTATAATTTTTAGTGGAGATATTTGGTACCCAATAAGAATCCAATATACCAAATTTCAGCGAATTCGGTTGAAAAAGAACCCCAAAATAACGAAAATTGGGGTTACCCTTACATGAGAGCTACCAGAAAAAATGGACCTATATTCATAATTTTTCGTGGCGACATTTAGTACCCAATAAGAACCCAATGTACCAAATTTGAGCGAATTCGGTTGAAAAACGCGCTCAAGAACCCCAAAATTCCGAAAATTTGGGGGTACCCTTATATGGGAGCTATGCTTAAACGTGGACCGATAGATCCATCTTCGAACTTGACCTGCCTGCAGACAAAAGACAACCCTATGCAAAATTTCAGCACTCTATCTGAATTCCTTCGGAAGATAGCGTGATTACAACAGACGGACGGACATGGCTAGATCGTCTTTGAATTTTACCCTGATCAAGAATATATATACTTTATCAAGAATATATATATTATTTTTAGTGGAGATATTTGGTACCCAATAAGAACCCAATATACCCAATATTTCAGCGAATTCGGTTGAAAAAGAACCCCAATATACCGAAAATTGGGGGTACCCTTATATGGGGGGCTACCAGAAAAAATGGACCTATAATCATAAATTTTGTGGCGACATTTAGTACCCAATAAGAACCCAATGTACCAAATTTCAGCGAAATCGGTTGAAAAACGCGCTCAAGAACGCCAAAATTCCGAAAATTTGGGGGTACCCTTATATGGGAGCTATGCCTAAACGTGGACCGATAGATCCCATCTTTGAACTTGACCTGCCTGCAGACAAACGACAACCATATGCCAAATTTCAGCACCCTATCTATATTCCTTCGGAACATAGCGTGATTACAACAGACGGACGGACATGGCTAGATCGTCTTAGAATTTTACCCTGATCAAGAATATATATACTTTATAGGGTCGGAAATGAATATTTCGGTGAGTTGCAAACGGAATGACAAAACTAATATACCCTCCATCTGTATAAAAACAGATGTTTTGTTGTTAAATGGTGTATTTGAGAATTTCCGTGAGTTAAGTATACGCGAATATAAACTTGATTCTTGTCATTATGTAACTCTGCCATCACTATCTTGGGATGCTATGTTGCTATGTACAGGAGTTGAACTACAGCTGCTCACAGATATGAATATGTATAATTTTTGTAGGACTGCTATCAGAGGAGGACTCACGCAATGCTCGAAAAGACATTCTGTTGCTAATAATACAGAAATGTCGAATTATGATGAGAGAGCAAACCCCATGGCAATGGTACAACTACTCCCATTAAACAATTTTAAATTGTTAGTAGGTGAAGAACTTGAAAGATTTAGAGATGTTAATGAAATATTAGCAATTCCAGATGATTCTGAAACTGGATATATTCTTAATGTATATATTGAATACCCTACACATCTTCATGATTTTCATAATCACTTACAGTTTTGCCCGGAGATCAAATGTGCCGTGAGTTCAAAAATAACGGACAAAAGATCATATACAATTCACAGAGTACTTAAACAATGTTTAAAGCATAATTTAATCCTCAAAGAGTTAATAGCGGTATATCATTTACTCAATCTAATTGGTTGGCTAAATATATTTTGAAAAATAAAAACCGTCGTGCGCAATCTACAAATGACTTTAAAAAGGTTTTTTTCAAGTTGATGAGCAACTCTGTGTATGGTAAAACTATGGAAAATATTGACAAGAGGAAAGTCATTAAAATTAGAACAAACTGGGAATCGTATGGGAAAAGATGGGGCGCAAGGGAATTCATATCGATGCCAAATTTCCATAGCATATCTCAATTTTCTGATGATATGATTGCTATTGAAATGAATAAAGTTGGAGTAAAGTACGATAAGCCGATGTATTTAGGGTTTTGTATATTATAATTATCACAGTGGTTCATGTACGATTTCTATTACGATTTCTTAAAAGAAAAGTATGGAAATGACATATCTCTCCTCTACATGGACACTGATTCCTTTATACTAGCTTCTTCTCTCGAGAGAAGATATAATGGTAAGATTTGATACATAAAACCTTGCACCAAACAATATATATAATATTCCACTTGTCAATAAAAAAGTATTAGGAATGATGAAGGACGAAAATGCAGGACGAACTATGTTAGAATTTTTTGGTCTTCGCCCTAAAATATATGCAATACGAGTGAATATTAAATCAGAGGTAAAAAAACCTGTAGGTGTCAAAAACTCTCTATTAAAAAAATATACAATAGACACTTGTAGAGATTGCTTATATAACCGTCAGTTATATAACAATATTATGTATACGTTTAGGTCGAGGAAACATGATGTGTATACCGACAAAATAACAAAGGTATGTCTAAGCTATCAAGATAATAAAAGATTCATAAGGGAAGATGGTATTAATACATATGCTTGGGGCCACTATAAGATAAATGATTTGAATTGTTAAAATATTGATTATTTACATTCACTCTCAATGAATACAGATGTAGATTATGATAGGATAGATTTAACAAATATACAACCATTAAATTTAAATGGTATACCTATTGCTTTCACCAACAGAACAGCAAGATTTTTTGAATACATACCTTCAATAATTTGTAAAACAAAATAATAATAGTAATAAAAATAATAATTTATAGCATATTTTTATTTGTAATTTTTTTTAAATAAAATAATATATTCATATTTATATGTTTTCATTTTGTGTAATTCAATAGGTAAGTACAAATACAGCATTTTTCGGTTAATTGCACATCAACATTTGCACAGATTGAACAAAAGTTCAATTAACCGAGGAACCAATTATCCGAACCCGCTTAATTGAATAGTTTGTTCAATTACAGTAATCACGTATAATTGGAAATACTAATGATTTAAAAAAAATCAATGTCAAATACAAATTACGTTTTCTCGCATTTTTTCCTTAGCAATAAACATATGTTGTCAATTAGTAGAGGTCCCACCTGGTCTTTTTCACAAATTATGTCAAATATGTTTGTAAAAAAATGACAGATTATATTTCAATTATTATTATGCAATTAACCGGTGAAAAGTAAAAGGAAATGTATTTTTGATAGCATGCATTTTGCACCAATTAAGCGGGAAAATAAATTAACACGGTTTAATTATCCGAGAAAATTTTCATGTATTTTCCTATGAAATATTTGTTGCCCCATCATGTGGTTCAATTAAGCGTGGAAACCAATTAACCGTAGGGTCAATTAGCCGAAAAATACTGTATACTAAACTACTTTGTGTACAATTCCTGTCAAAGGTATATACTCAACGAGACGGTCATGAATAATTAGACAATAAGCTGAAGTATTTTGTGGTATTTGGGTATGTGTTTCGAATTCTATTTTTAAATCAATTGGTTCATTTTTAACAGTTTCGTTCTGATTGCTTATATCAACTACGATAATTGGATTATCTTTAAAGCTTGAATAGGTTAGAAGAGGCTGTGGATCACTCGAGTAAAATGTTTGCTGAAATTTTGTATACATGTCATATAGCATTGCATAACGATCCCCGAACTTCAGATTTAAATCATCGTAGGGATACGTCTCTGAATTCAAGTGAACTTTGATATTTTGAAGATCACAATGAGGTAACTTGTTGTCTTTTTCAAATGCAAAAGCTACGTACCGCGGTCTTTCACGATTGACAGACAGTTTTACATTCCAGATATGTTTCCTACCACCAATAAAAGTTGGATTAGAATAGCAATCCCAACTACGAAATGCTATCGGAAGCAGTTTTCCATCTGTGATTGTTTTCAAGAAACTAATTATTTATAGTCTGACAAATGTATATGTTGAACTATCCACACAATGTTTGTAATGGTAAGACGAATGTCTTCCTTTGAGTCAGTTGAATAACATATATTTGCGTCATTTGCACTTCTCAAAAGAATTAAATCATGTTTATTGTTCAAACTACTTTGTTAAAGTATACTGCAAATCCTAGTAAACGGTTTAAGGGGACGCAAAAGTTAAAAGAATTAGCAGCTATGTCACCATCTACTCTCCATCCGGCATTACTCATGACGTTACTTTCAGAAGCATTTAGGGAAACCCAATTTTTAATTTTTGTAGTCACTCCTAAATAGCGTGTTCGATCAATTTCAATCCCATTTAGTTCAAAGCGAATTTCGTCAAACATGTAACCCTCGCAATTATTTCTTAATCTAGCGTTTGATGTTAATTCTCAATTTGCTTTTCTCAAATAGCCTTCAATGTGCAGATAGCTTTCTGATGGTAATATGTAAAGATCTTGGTTTTGTATGCTTATGCGTATCTTATCATTATTTTTAAAATATTGTATATAGAGAACATAGCTATGATAATCTTTCTTTATAATATTTTCATCCGAAAATGGACGTTCATTTATATTAAGTATTTCTGACATTGAGTTTTACTTTTAATTTAAGTAGTTTTAAAAATTCTATACTTTCTTTGGTTAAAAGAGGTCTTGCCGGCTTGACAACTTTCTGTTGAATGTTTCTAGGAATTTGTTTATATTTGTATTTATATTAAATCAGAGGTAAAAAACCTGTAGGTGTCAAAAACTCTCTATTAAAAAAAATATACAATAGACACTTGTGGAGATTGCTTATATAACCGTCAGTTATATAACAATATTATGTATACGTTTAGGTCGAGGAAACATGATGTGTATACCGACAAAATAACAAAGGTATGTCTAAGCTATCAAGATAATAAAAGATTCATAAGGGAAGATGGTATTAATACATATGCTTGGGGCCACTATAAGATAAATGATTTGAATTGTTAAAATATGGATTATTTACATTCACTCTCAATGAATACAGATGTAGATTATGATAGGATAGATTTAACAAATATACAACCATTAAATTTAAATGGTATACCTATTGAATTGCTTTCACCAACAGAACAGCAAGATTTTTTGAATACATACCTTCAATAATTTGTAAAACAAAATAATAATAGTAATAAAAATAATAATTTATAGCATATTTTTATTTATATTTTTTTTTAAATAAAATAATATATTCATATTTATATGTTTTCATTTTGTGTAATTCAATAGGTAAGTACAAATACAGCATTTTTCGGTTAATTGCACATCAACATTTGCAAAGATTGAACAAACGTTCAATTAACCGAGGAACCAATTATCCGAACCCGCTTAATTGAATAGTTTGTTCAATTACAGTAATCACGTATAATTGGAAATACTAATGATTTAAAAAAAATCAATGTCAAATACAAATTACGTTTTCTCGCATTTTTTCCTTAGCAATAAACATATGTTGTCAATTAGTAGAGGTCCCACCTGGTCTTTTTCACAAATTATGTCAAATATGTTTGTAAAAAAATGACAGATTATATTTCAATTATTATTATGCAATTAACCGGTGAAAAGTAAAAGGAAATGTATTTTTGATAGCATGCATTTTGCACCAATTAAGCGGGAAAATAAATTAACACGGTTTAATTATCCGAGAAAATTTTCATGTATTTTCCTATGAAATATTTGTTGCCCCATCATGTGGTTCAATTAAGCGTGGAAACCAATTAACCGTAGGGTCAATTAGCCGAAAAATACTGTATACTAAACTACTTTGTGTACAAAGGTATATACTCAACGAGACGGTCATTAATAATTAGACAATAAGCTGAAGTATTTTGTGGTATTTGGGTATGTGTTTCGAATTCTATTTTTAAATCAATTGGTCCTTTTTTAACAGTTTCGTTCTGATTGCTTATATCAACTACGATAATTGGATTATCTTTAAAGCTTGAATAGGTTAGAAGAGGCTGTGGATCACTCGAGTAAAATGTTTGCTGAAATTTTGTATACATGTCATATAGCATTGCATAACGATCCCCGAA